>NW_022883013.1:0-12457 GCF_011952255.1 Bombus vosnesenskii
AATTACTTTTGAGCGTTTGGGCTATTGACAGGTTGTCGCTTAGTCCCAAGTGTTGCGTTGTGTGTTCTATTTCTTTTGTAGATTATTAATAGTAGTTTTAGTTTAGAAAAATAAATTATTTATATGTTTATATAGAGACATGCATGTTTCATAATGTTATTCTTATATTATAATGCTCTACCGGCATCTAGGCTAGTTTTAAGTATGTATTTTAGATTGTAGAATGCACATAGATTAGTAGTAGTTTAGAATATAGATTTTTATAAGTTTGTGTAGAGACATGCATGTTTCGTAATGTAATTCTTATATTATAATTCTTTACCGGAACGTAGGCTAGTTTCAAATATGTATCTGTTTAATAGAATGCGCACACATATATATATGTTTCTGACAATGTAACTTTTATTTCTTTAATAATACAATATTGTATGTATTAGTTTTTAACTTTGTATATACTTATATTTCATAAATTGATAATATTGTATTTATTGCATAGTATTATAAGCGCTAACTCTAATATATACTAATTTATTACGTGCCTAGCATATATGTTTATACTTATATGTAACTCTTCAAGTTGATTGATTAAAATATATTTATATATACTCGTATTTCTGGCGTTTCAATTATTTCCCTTTCCGTAGTTTTCTTATTTCCTGGTTTATTCGTTTGGTTCGTAACTCGTTCAATCCGTTAGCTGGTTTTATTTATTTTATTTTATTTTATACTGATTGGATTTATTAGTCGCCCCTCACTTTGGTAATCCTTCCTTTAGTTCCGCGGTGCCGTGTGTTCGTTTGTGTATTCAAATCTTTATTCGCGCGTTTTGCATAGAATAGTTTTCTTGTTCTCGTTACGGCGCGTGCGGAGCGCGGGACGTGACAGACGGCTATTTTTCGTCAAAATTTTTGAAATCTTCGCGATTTGCGAGATATTTTGATTGTTTCGACGCGTAAATGGTTGTGCATTGAATTAGCACTGTGAAATGGAGTTGAACGAGTGCTTAAACATCGAAATATCTCCAACGGGAAGGAAATGACGGCTATTTTTCGTCAGAATTTTTGAAATCTTCGCGATTTGCGAGATATTTTGATTGTTTTGACGCTGAAATGGTTGTGCATTGCATTAGCACTGTGAAATGGAGTTCAACGAGTGCTTAAACGTCGAAATATCTCCAACGGGAAGGAAATGACGGCTATTTTTCGTCAAAATCGACGAAATCTTCGCGATTTGCGAGATATTTTGATTGCTTCGACGCTTAAATGGTTGTGCATTGCATTAGCACTGTGAAATGGATTTCAACGAGTGCTTAAACGTCGAAATATCTCCAACGGGCAGGAAATGACGGCTATTTTTCGGCAAAATCGCGATTTGCGAGATATTTTGATTGTTTCGACGCTTAAACGGTTGTGCATTGCATTAGCACTGTGAAATGGAGTTCAACGAGTGCTTAAACGTCGAAATATCTCCAACGGGAAGGAAATGACGGCTATTTTTCGTCAAATTCGCGATTTGCGAGATATTTTGATTGTTTCGACGCTTAAACGCTTGTGCATTGCATAAGCACTGTGAAATGGAGTTGAACGAGTGCTTAAACGTCGAAATATCTCCAACGGGAAGGAAATGACGGCTATTTTTCTCGAAAATTTTTGAAATCTTCGCGATTTGCGAGATATTTTGATTGCTTCGACGCTTAAATGGTCGTGCATTGAATTAGCACTGTGAAATGGAGTTCAACGAGTGCTTAAACGTCGAAATATCTCCAACGGGAAGGAAATGACGGCTATTTTTCGTCAAAATCGCGATTTGCGAGATATTTTGATTGTTTCGACGCTTAAACGGTTGTGCAATGCATTAGCACTGTGAAATGGAGTTCAACGAGTGCTTGAATGTCGAAAAATCTCCAACGGGAAGGAAATGACGGCTATTTTTCGTCAAAATTTACGAAATCTTCGCGATTTGCGAGATATTTTGATTGTTTTGACGCTGAAATGGTTGTGCATTGCATTAGCACTGTGAAATGGAGTTCAACGAGTGCTTAAACGTCGAAATATCTCCAACGGGAAGGAAATGACGGCTATTTTTCGTCAAAATTTTTGAAATTTTCGCGATTTGCGAGATATTTTGATTGCTTCGACGCTCAAATGGTTGTGCATTGAATTAGCACTGTGAAATGGAGTTCAACGAGTGCTTAAACGTCGAAATATCTCCAACGGGAAGGAAATGACGGCTATTTTTCGTCAAAATCGCGATTTGCGAGATATTTTGATTGTTTCGACGCTTAAACGGTTGTGCATTGCATTAGCACTGTGAAATGGAGTTCAACGAGTGCATGAATGTCGAAAAATCTCCAACGGGAAGGAAATGACGGCTATTTTTCGTCAAAATTTACGAAATCTTCGCGATTTGCGAGATATTTTGATTGTTTTGACGCTTAAATGGTTGTGCATTGCATTAGCACTGTGAAATGGAGTTCAACGGGTGCTTAAACGTCGAAATATCTCCAACGGGCAGGAAATGACGGCTATTTTTCGTCAAAATTTACGAAATCTTCGCGATTTGCGAGATATTTTGATTGTTTCGACGCTTAAATGGTTGTGTATTGAATTAGCACTGTGAAATGGAGTTCAACGAGTGCTTAAACGTCGAAATATCTCCAACGGGAAGGAAATGACGGCTATTTTTCGTCAAAATTTACGAAATTTTCGCGATTTGCGAGATATTTTGATTGTTTCGACGCTTAAATGGTTGTGCATTGAATTAGCACTGTGTGTTACGTCGCGTAACATTCTACCTAGCCGAGGCCACACACCGCGGGCAATATGGCAACCAGATGTCTTCGGATACTCGCAGCGTATCTTCCATGATTTCAAGGACCTTCCATAAATCACATAGATTTCCTAGAAAAGGTCCTCCAAACGAAACAAACATCTGGTCCGGAGGAATTTCTAGAGACTATTGTCTACCACGGCTTAACAAGGGAAAGTCAGTTTTTGTCACGTACGCTGCAACTTTCCTCCCACTAACCACTTTCTCTCGAGGGCGGTTAAGACCCTTCGTTTAACCAATTAAAACGAAGCCTATTCCCTCACTCTCCTAAATAACATCGGCACCAACAAATCCGACGGTCCCGTGCGCTAGACACACACTCATCCTTAGCTCTCCTCCGAGACAGCATCGTCTTCCAAGAGTACTGTTTTTGCATCCTTCGAACGGTCAACATCCTTCGAGCGGGTATACACACCCGCAGATCACTCAGTCACTCACTCATCTCGTACATACGCACCAGTGTAACTATCCTCGTTATAAGTTGTGGAATAAACGGTGAAATATAACTTACTACTGTGTCATATTCAAATCAACTACCTCTGTTATCCTAAACGAAACAGGGGAACGACTACTTCGCGGCGTCGATTCACCGAATCGTAGCGAGAAGTTACGCCCCTCGCTGACGCGTTTTCCTCGCGACCGCGTCTCTCCGCGAACGGTCGTAACATTTGGTCCTTCGAGCCGGATCATCAGTGGCCGTGGACAGTTTTGTCCCCATCCGGTCGTAACATTTGTTCCTTCGAGCCGGATTATCAGTGGCCGTGGATAGTTTTGTCACCCATCCGGTCGTACCATTTGGTCCTTCGAGCCGGATCATCAGTGGCCGTGGACAGCTTTGTCCCCATCCGGTCGAAGCATTTGGTCCTTCGAGCCGGATCATCAGTGGCCGTGGATAGTTTTGTCACCCATCCGGTCGTAACATTTGGTCCTTCGAGCCGGATTCAGTGACAAGTGAAAAGTGTGGACACGTAACCGGTCGAATCATTCGATCCTCAAAGCCGCATCACGCGTCAAGTGAAAAGCGCATACCAGTGACACCCACTATCATACAGTGCCACGTGAATCCAACATAACCAGCAGCGGAAGCGTTACCCCCCCAGCGAGGTCAGTAACATCAAGGATCGTCACCCTTGAAGAGGTATAATTCGGTGGTTAGAACGCAACCACGCAACCTCCTGCCGCAACTGGACAATCTTCAATAGAAGTAAGTTATAACCATCCACTCTCAATTATCTAACAAATAATGGCCACCGGTAACGAACTTACCGCCCTGCGTCGACGCCGGGGTTATTGCATCGGCCACTTTACACGCTTATCGAAAAAACTGGATGAAATCGAACAATCCGGCTGTCCGCGAGAGAACGAGCTAATTCAAATCAAAACTCGTCTGGACACATACGAAACGGAGCTCCGCTCCATTCAAAATGAAATCGTAAGCATCGACGAGGAGGAGTCCGCGCGCGGCTTTGAAATAGCCGACGAGTACGAGAGACTAGAACTCCGATTAACTACTCAACTGAGCAACCTACGACTAACTACGACGTCACAATCGACAAACGACGAATCAGCTGCCGGTCGCGAGTCTGCTTCGCTTAAACTACCGGAGATTCGAATACCCACATTTGATGGCACGCTCGAGAATTTGCAGTCATTTTACGATTCCTTCTCGTCAACGATAGATCAAAACGAACAACTAACACCAGTCCAAAAATTCTATCACCTCCGATCAGCCTTGACTGGGAGGGCCGCGCGAAGTATAGAATCGCTAGCCATCACCGAGTCAAACTATGCAATCGCCGTTGACATACTTAAGGAAAAATTCGACTGCCACCGTCAAATCTGCATGCGCCACCTAGACTTGCTTTTCGACTATCCGAAAATAGTCAAGGAGACACCCGAAGCCATAGATGACTTCCTCGAGACGGTCAAAATAAATCTCCAAGCGTTAAAGAACCTCGGTGACCCAATCACATCCGACACCGTTCTTCTCAAATTACTTACATGGAAGCTACCCCCAGCCATCATTCGCAAATGGCAATGCACCTTACCAGACAAGAAATTACCGTCATACAAGCACTTAATAAACTTCTTGCAAACACGGACGAACGGCGATAGAACAAGTTCAGCATTTACCGCTACGAAAAGGGCCGCCGAACCACCTAACCGTCAGCGACCGAGCGCGTCGCGAAGTCATGCTTTCACCGCGACGCTCAAGACGCCGGTATGTCCGGACTGTCGAGGACAACACGAACTGCGGTATTGTGACGTCTTTAAGGCGAAATCGCCCAGGGAGCGTCTCGACACAGCCAAACGGGCGTCGCTCTGTACGAATTGTTTAGGCAAGGGACACGCTCTCAATCAATGCTCCGCCGGGTCATGTCGCATCTGTAGACAGCGACACCATACTTATTTACATCGAGATCATGGTCACAGTAGATTACGTACAAGCCGCACATCGAGCGGTCGATCGTCGAGCGACCGATCATCGAACGGTCGATCTCCGCCTAGTTCACCGACCCCGCGGTCGTCACACCGATCGAGACGCGCATCCGCGTCTCCACGAACGTCTCCCCGAACGTCTCCCCGAACGTCGCCGCGAACATCCCCAAAACGCGAATCTCGGTCAACGCGAACGACGGCATCGGGGTCAAATGTCTCCCCCAGTGCTAAACAGCTAGGGGAACACTGATATCCTCAAACGGCTTTGCTAGGGACCGAACCACCGAAAACCGACTCATTGACCTCGCCCCCGTCCGGCCCACTCCACCGCGATTTGTTAGTCACCGCACAGGTCAACATACTGGACAATAGAAGTCAACCGTTCCGCTGTAGAGCCCTGCTAGACACCGGCGCGAGCATGAACTTCATCACCGAGAGACTCGCCACTTCGTTGAGACTCGACCAACGGAAATGTTCGGTCCCGATCGGAACACTTAACACGTTGTCAACGACCTCCAAACGCTACATCACGGCCACGATCACCTCCGTTGACGGCACATACGAACGCACCTGGACTTTTCTAATCATACCGACCATATCGACTTCGATCCCAGATCAACCCGTAGATCGGTCAACGATACAGATACCCAGAAATCTACGACTAGCCGATCCAAGATTCCACAGACCTGCTCCGATCGACGTGCTATTGAGCGCCGGGCCAACGCTAGCGTCACTGTGTGTCGGCCAACTTGATATCAGTCAAGCAAACGGGACCGACTTGCGTCTGCAAAAAACGCGTTTCGGATGGGTAATCGGGGGGAGCCCAGCCTCGCAACCACCCGCACACGCATTTCACGCGTCCACGACGGCCTTGCAGGCGGATCTCGCCCGTTTTTGGGAAATCGATGAGGGACCGCCCACCGCGCACATTTCGGAAGCGGAGCGACAGTGCGAGGAACATTTCCGGAATCACGTTCAACGCACCCACGAAGGGCGATACATGGTCGCTCTCCCCTTCAACGAGACCACTCCCTCGCTTGGATCCTCCAGAGCCATGGCGATGAAGCGACTAATATCTCTCTGCCGTCGGTTCCAACGAGATAAGCGTTTCGAAGCCGACTATCACGCCGTAATACAGGAATACTTGGCATTAGGGCACATGACGAAAGTTACCACGGACCACTGCACTGACGACGGATATTTTTTACCACATCATGGCGTGATCAAGGAGTCCAGCCAAACTACGAAACTCCGAGTCGTGTTTGACGGATCGGCCCCAACCACCACCGGAGTTTCATTAAACGACGTGCTTCATACGGGACCGAAACTACAAGATGATTTATACTTCATCCTTTTAAGATTTCGAGCTCATCAATACGTCATTACAGGCGATGTCGAAAAAATGTATCGCCAATTTCTTGTGCGCCCGGAGGATCGGAAATTTCAACAAATTTTGTGGCGCAATGCTGATGGAGACGTCGACACTTATCAACTCAACACAGTGACATTCGGGCTCTCAGCGGCCCCCTTTCTGGCCATCCGCTGCCTCAAGCAACTGGCGGACGACGAGGGGCATCGATATCCACGAGCGGCGACAGTCTTACAGCGAGACTTCTATGTCGACGATGTTCTCACAGGAGTCGATACAAGGGTCGAGGCACAATCATTGAGAACGGAGCTCACAGAACTGCTCAAGCTAGCCGGCTTAAACATCCGGAAATGGGCATCGAACGACCGGGAACTGCTACGAGGACTTCCCGAGACGGACATAAACGATAAGCTGCTACTAGGCGAATCGCAAACCTTCAAGACATTGGGTGTTGTTTGGAATTCCTTCGACGATTCGATCCTATACTCCGTCAAAACCAATGATGCCGACTCTCGAATTACGAAGAGAACCATCAGCTCCGAAATCGCCAAGATCTACGACCCGCTCGGATTGCTGGCACCAGTAATTGTTCGAGCTAAGATGTTGCTCCAGCGACTCTGGACACTAAAAATTAATTGGGACGAATCCTTACCGGCTGACGTGCACACGGAATGGAGCAAATATTACGCACAGCTGCCATTATTGAATAACGTGGAGTTTCCACGTAAAACGATAATCAACCCCGCAGCGGAAATTCAGTTGCACGGGTTCTGTGACGCCAGCGAAAGGGCATATGGAGCATGCGTTTACCTTCGCACCATCACCCTGGATGGTCAGGTCTGTACACGTCTCCTCACTGCGAAGTCGAAGGTAGCTCCGCTCAAATCACTAACCATTCCAAGACTGGAACTGAGTGGAGCACTCCTTCTCGCGTCACTAGCCACCACGGTCCTCCAAGCCTTGCCAAGCAACATTGCTCGGACCGTGTACTGGACTGACTCCACAATCGTTCTACATTGGATCAACACATCACCCCACACGCTGAAAACCTTCGTCGCTAACCGTGTGACAGAAATTCAACGGAAGACTCACGTCTCAGATTGGCGCCACATCCCCACTACCGATAACCCGGCAGATCTCATATCTCGAGGCCAACTACCCGAAGACTTCCTGAAGACAACCATTTGGCAACATGGACCAGAATGGCTTCAACAACCGGAAGAATACTGGCCAACGTGGAACCCAGGACCGTTAAACGAAACACCAGAGCAGAAAAGGGCAACCTGTCTGTCCGCGACGCCGGCGGACCACAGCATACTGGGGAGATTCTCCTCTTGGCCCAAGCTCATAAGAATCGCCGCTCGGTGCCTTCGATGGAGACAAACCCGGGATCGAGGCAAACCTCTGACCATGCACGAGTTGACCAATGCACACACCAGATTAATCAAACTATTGCAAGCCTGTTATTTTTCAGACGAAATCCGTGTTCTCCGGTCAGATAGAAATTCGGCAATGAAGGGGAAGCTCCAAAGACTCAATCCATTTCTGGACAAGGACGGGATGCTGCGCGTCGGAGGCCGACTCAGTCATTCACCAATGCCTTTCAACCAGAAGCATCCAATAATTCTACCCAAATCCTCAGTTACCGTGCTCATAATCGAGCATGAACACCTCCTAAATCTCCACACCGGAACTCAAGCCACCTTGTACGCCCTAAGGAGATCTTATTGGCCTATCGACGGCCGCAGTCAAGTTTGGAGCACGCTGAAGAGGTGCGTCCGTTGCTGCCGAGCCAATCCCCCTCCAGTGGATTATATAATGGGCGACCTTCCAGCTGCCCGGATAACAGAGTCTCGGCCATTTACCAACGTCGGAATCGACTACTGCGGACCGTTTTACATCAAGGAACGAAAGGATCGCAACCGACTCAAAATCAAGGTATATGTAGCGATCTTTGTGTGTCTTGCAGTTAAAGCAGTCCACATCGAGTTGGTCAGCGATCTCACTAGCGAGGCCTTCATTGCTGCTCTGCGAAGATTCATCGCTCGCCGCGGATTCTGCAGGACAATCTACTCCGACAACGGTACCAACTTCGTTGGTGCCAACAACGAATTACGAGAGCTCCGAAATCTCCTGCAATCCGACGATCACAAGGCACAGGTCCAGTCCTTTTTAGCCGACCGACGGATCGAATGGCACTTCATCCCTCCCAACTCACCTCACTTCGGCGGGTTGTGGGAGGCTGCAGTGAAGTCTTTCAAACGACATCTCAGACGGGTCGCCGGTAACGAGCTCTTGACCTTTGAAAACCTTAACACCCTCATCATTGAAATCGAGTCCATCCTCAACTCCCGCCCGCTGACGCCGATATCTTCAGACCCAAACGATCTCCTGGTTCTTACTCCCGGTCATTTCCTCATCGGAGATTCACTAACCAGCTTACGAGAACGAGATTTCAGGGACACGCCATCCAATCGTCTCTCCTGCTGGCAGCATATTCAGAAACTCAAACAACACTTCTGGCGCCGGTGGCATCGAGAGTATCTCAACGAACTACATATCCGAAACAAATGGAACAAGGGCAGTCACGACATACGAGAAGGCACCATCGTCCTTCTCAGAGAAGACAATGTTCCCCCGATGCAATGGCCATTGGGCAGAATCATCAAGGCCCAACCCGGCGCAGACGGCATCCTACGCACGGCTGTCGTTCGAACAGCGACGAGTACCCTCGAACGGAGCATCAAGCGGATGGTACCACTACCGAGCAGAACGACTCCAGATGACTCCGAACCAATCAACAGCCCGAAGTCTGATAAGAGGCCCACCTGACGACAGCACACCATATCACTTGATCGGTACCCTCTCAACGGGGGGAGTATGTTACGTCGCGTAACATTCTACCTAGCCGAGGCCACACACCGCGGGCAATATGGCAACCAGATGTCTTCGGATACTCGCAGCGTATCTTCCATGATTTCAAGCACCTGCCATAAATCACATAGATTTCCTAGAAAAGGTCCTCCAAACGAAACAAACATCTGGTCCGGAGGAATTTCTAGAGACTATTGTCTACCACGGCTTAACAAGGGAAAGTCAGTTTTTGTCACGTACGCTGCAACTTTCCTCCCACTAACCACTTTCTCTCGAGGGCGGTTAAGACCCTTCGTTTAACCAATTAAAACGAAGCCTATTCCCTCACTCTCCTAAATAACATCGGCACCAACAAATCCGACGGTCCCGTGCGCTAGACACACACTCATCCTTAGCTCTCCTCCGAGACAGCATCGTCTTCCAAGAGTACTGTTTTTGCATCCTTCGAACGGTCAACATCCTTCGAGCGGGTATACACACCCGCAGATCCCTCAGTCACTCACTCATCTCGTACATACGCACCAGTGTAACTATCCTCGTTATAAGTTGTGGAATAAACGGTGAAATATAACTTACTACTGTGTCATATTCAAATCAACTACCTCTGTTATCCTAAACGAAACAGGGGAACGACTACTTCGCGGCGTCGTTTCACCGAATCGTAGCGAGAAGTTACGCCTCTCGCTGACGCGTCTTCCTCGCGACCGCGTCTCTCCGCGAACGGTCGTAACACTGTGAAATGGAGTTCAACGAGTGCTTAAACGTCGAAATATCTCCAACGGGAAGGAAATGACGGCTATTTTTCGTCAAAATTTTTGAAATTTTCGCGATTTGCGAGATATTTTGATTGTTTCGACGCTTAAATGGTTGTGAATTAGTACTGTGAAATGGAGTTGAACGAGTGCTTAAACGTCGAAATATCTCCAACGGGAAGGAAATGACGGCTATTTTTCGTCAAAATTTTTGAAATTTTCGCGATTTCCGAGATATTTTGATTGTTTCGACGCTTAAATGGTTGTGCATTGAATTAGCACTGTGAAATGGAGTTCAACGAGTGCTTAAACGTCGAAATATCACCAACGGGAAGGAAATGACTGCTATTTTTCGTCAAAATTTTTGAAATTTTCGCGATTTGCGAGATATTTTGATTGTTTCGACGCTTAAATGGTTGTGCATTGCATTAGCACTGTGAAATGGAGTGCAAAGAGTGCTTAAACGTCGAAATATCTCCAACGGGAAGGAAATGACGGCTATTTTTCATCAAAATCGCGATTTGCGAGATATTTTGATTGTTCCGACGCATAAATGGTTGTGCATTGAATTAGCACTGTGAAATGGAGTTGAATGAGTGCTTAAACGTCGAAATATCTCCAACGGGAAGGAAATGACGGCTATCTTTCGTCAAAATTTTTGAAATTTTCGCGATTTGCGAGATATTTTGATTGTTTCGACGCATAAATGGTTGTGCATTGAATTAGCACTGTGAAATGGAGTTGAATGAGTGCTTAAACGTCGAAATATCTCCAACGGGAAGGAAATGACGGCTATTTTTCGTCAAAATCGCGATTTGCGAGATATTTTGATTGTTTCGACGCTTAAACGGTTGTGCAATGCATTAGCACTGTGAAATGGAGTTCAACGAGTGCTTGAATGTCGAAAAATCTCCAACGGGAAGGAAATGACGGCTATTTTTCGTCAAAATTTACGAAATCTTCGCGATTTGCGAGATATTTTGATTGTTTTGACGCTGAAATGGTTGTGCATTGCATTAGCACTGTGAAATGGAGTTCAACGAGTGCTTAAACGTCGAAATATCTCCAACGGGAAGGAAATGACGGCTATTTTTCGTCAAATTCGCGATTTGCGAGATATTTTGATTGTTTCGACGCTTAAACGCTTGTGCATTGAATAAGCACTGTGAAATGGAGTTGAACGAGTGCTTAAACGTCGAAATATCTCCAACGGGAAGGAAATGACGGCTATTTTTCGTCAAAATTTTTGAAGTTTTCGCGATTTGCGAGATATTTTGATTGTTTCGACGCTTAAATGGTTGTGCATTGAATTAGCACTGTGAAATGGAGTTCAACGAGTGCTTAAACGTCGAAATATCTCCAACGGGAAGGAAATGACGGCTATTTTTCGTCAAAATTTACGAAATTTTCGCGATTTGCGAGATATTTTGATTGTTTCGACGCTTAAATGGTTGTGCATTGAATTAGCACTGTGAAATGGAGTTCAACGAGTGCTTAAACGTCGAAATATCTCCAACGGAAAGTAAGTGACAGCTATTTTTCGTAAAAATCGCGATTTGCGAGATATTTTGATTGTTTCGACGCTTAAATGGTTGTGCATTGCATTAGCACTGTGAAATGGAGTTCACAGAGTGCTTAAACGTCGAAATATCTCCAACGGGAAGGAAATGACGGCTATTTTTCGTCAAAATCGCGATTTGCGAGATATTTTGATTGTTTCGACGCTTAAACGGTTGTGCATTGCATTAGCACTGTGAAATGGAGCTCAACGAGTGCTTAAACGTGGAAATATCTCCAACGGGAAGGAAATGACGGCTATTTTTCGTCAAAATCGACGAAATCTTCGCGATTTGCGAGATATTTTGATGGTTTCGACGCTTAAATGGTTGTGCATTGCATTAGCACTGCGAAATGGAGTTCAACGAGCGCTTAAACGTCGAAATATCTCCAACGGGAAGGAAATGACAGTTAATTTTCATCAAAATCGCGATTTGCGAGATATTTTGATTGTTTCGACGCTTAAGTGGTTGTGCATTGCATTAGCACTGTGAAGTGGAGTTCAACGAGCGCTTAAACGTCGAAATATCTTCAACGGGAAGGAAATGACGGCTATTTTTCGTCAAAATCGACGAAATCTTCGCGATTTGCGAGATATTTTGATTGTTTCGACGCTGAACTGGTTGTGCATTGCATT